>NC_088356.1:27092500-27097500 GCF_036884655.1 Musa acuminata AAA Group | reverse complement strand
ACCGCTTAGCAGGAATTCTGGTCCGAATGGGTTGATCCATTCGTCCTAATTTGGGTCTATCAAGGGCCCAATTGCCCCCAGATTAAGTTAATGGGATCACCTCCCATTCCTAACTTAATCTACATGCTAACTACGATATTTCTTAAGACATTTACTACAACTTGCTCCGGTGCGTCAATCGCTTCTTCCGGCAAACTTTCGGCGAACATCCGACGAACCTTCGGCGATGCTCCGGTGGATTTCCAACAAACTCCTGGACTTGCGATGATCCACTTGGTGAGTTCCGATGAGCTTCTTTGGCAAGCTCTTGGACTTCTCGGATTTATTCCCACAGAACCTCCGACGACCGTCTAGACTTCCATCGAACTCTCGAACCCCAACGTGATCATGGTCTTGACTCCAGCGCAACTCCTGCTGCATGTCTTTCTTCCATCGTAGTTAATCCTGCACATGTAAAATAAAACTTCGATCGAGACAATTAATCCTAAGCAATTAACTAAGTTGTCCGGTATGTCATTGGTCCCTCAATGCTTCGTCCGATTATTCGGCGCATCGTCCTCTCCTGCGGCCTATTGCCCAATCGGCCAGTTGACTCCGCAACTCTGATATCCTTGGCACAATACCCGCTCTTCTTGGCCCGATGCCCGAGTCCACGGCCCAAAGTCGTCTATCGATATGTCAACCGATCCACCGACCCGACGTCCAATCTTCTTACATATTCCTCCGGCATAACATGATTTTTCCTACTTTAATTGTCTCATCCTGATCGAAGCATCTTGCATCACTCAAAACATAGATTAAAACATAAACACAATTATAAATTGGTTTCATCATCAAAATATGAGATTCAACAATCTTCCCCTTTTTGATGATGACAACCAATTGATGACGGAGTTAAACTTAACCCCTAGAGTTTAAACAAACTCCCCCTATCAATATGCCATATTGATAAAACATTGAAATCAAACTGAATTCAAGTCATTGCAATATTCATCATGAATACTTGCAACACGTCATCATGAACTTATGCTTAAACTTATGCATAACATCATACTTCTCCCCCTTTGTCATCAACAAAAAGAAGAAGTCCAACTTTAATGTGTTTGTAGTATTAATTCAACTTATTGCATGAAAAACATAATATCAAGTTTTATCATCATGCAGTTTTGAAGCTAGAAAATTTAGCAAGTGTTACATCATGCTTAGAACATTCAAGCTATCAAGTTTTAGATATACAAGTTTTACAACATACAAGATAGCACTTTTGCTTCTTTTGAGATAGCAACTTCTACATCATGCAAGCTAGCAAATTAGAGATGTTCAAGAAGGCAACTCTTACTTCTTGAAATATGTAAATTTTGTCAACTTTGCTAGATGGCAAGCTCTACATCTTGCAAGCTAGCAATGTTACAACATTTTAGAACATGCAAGCTAGCAATTTAGAGATGTTCAAGAAAGCAACTCTTGCCTCTTGAAATATACAAGTTTGCTAGATGTGCACGTTAGCATGTTTTGCTTCTTCTTGAGATTTCAAACTAGCAATTATCGGTAATGTTCAAGATAGTAATTTCTTCTCTTTTGAGAAGTGTAATTTTTGCTTTCATCTTGAATTGTGCAAGCTAGCTAGTTTGCCTTTTTTTATGATGTCCACGCTAGAAATTCTTGCTCCCCCTTTGTCAATGTCAAAAAAAAGGGAAGACCCTTATATCAATTTTCAGATTATGACAAAGGTAAGTATCAATCTTATTTGTGCATCATTATATATTTAAATTAAAATATACACAATTTTAAAAACCTTATTTTTCATGCACGATACTGAAAAATAAATCAATCATCATTAATGAGCATATCATACATGATACTCAAACATTAAAATTTTTAAGCATTTATTAACATGTCGATCATGATACCAAACATTCATCATTTAAAGCATTCATGATATATATCATATGCAATACATTATGTACATCATTGTCATAAGTATTGCATGCATCATTTCAAATTCATGAATATTTCATCATTGCATGCATCATACCAAATCATAAAATATAAAATCATCATTAATGCATGATTCCAAATCATCATTTATTTCATATCATGATGGTACCAATTTTGTCAAATTACATTCTACCATGCATGATCGAAACTTCTTATTTGTATACATCAAAATAAATTAATAAATATTTCATGTATTCATATCATCACATAAGGAATATCAAGAAGAATTATTAGGTGATGAGATGTATTTCATTCATTCAAAGAATTTTACATAATAAAATTCAAGTGATAAGCCTTAAAAGATGTCATGAGAGAACATATAAACAATCTTGATTTATAAAATGAATACTCAAGTTATAATTTTGAAAAATCAAGAGAAACCGTGATTCATTTTAACAAATCTCCTCTTAAATAAATAACATAAAGAATTCTTAGGTGATCATGAGAAAGATAGAATTCATTCAATCTTGTAAGAGAACAAGATATTAATTCATGCATATAAAATCTTGATTTAAGCATAAGAAATCTCAATTTATAAATTTTGAAAAATCAAGATAAAGCTCATTTAAATCATTAAATCAAGATCAATAGATTTTCAAAAATAAATTGTTAGGATCAAGAAAATCTGAAAATAAAATTTAACACTTTCATGCATTCGGACATGGTTTTGCTATAAATTTTCAAACACAATCATGAAGACAAATCATGATCATGGAAATTTTTGTATCCAAAACACATAATTTCCAACATGTTATTAAGACATGTAATTGTGTAAAATTCTCATTATAGCAATTATATCCTACCATGCATTATCAAAATTTCTCCTTATTTTATCATATTGAACATGATTGAAGCATTGAACATGATTCATATTTAAAATGTGTCTCATGTCATAAGTATGAATCAAGCATTTGTGAAATCCGAAATCATCCTCAAAGTCACATTCAATAAATTCATATATGACAAGCATAGATTTATTGAAAAGTCGATAAGATAGAGGATCACATTTCGTTTTTATAAATTTCTATTCATGTGATTTGCTTCTTATAAGCATGTCTTTGCCTTTAATAAAACAAGTGTCAACATTTAAGACAAAAAGGTTAATTTTATAAAACAAATCATCAAGCATGATTCTATGTTAACATCCTTTTAATATCTCGATATTCATCATCAAGTATGATTTCAAAAAGCATGTTCAAAAGAAATCATTAAGACCAAAAAGCATATTCACTCATTTATTTTCATGTTTATTTTCATGAGATTCACAAGATTGGTAAAATAAATTCATTAATCTCAAAAGGATAGAAAATTCATTTCCATTTCATTGATTTCATGTGAGGGTATTCAAGTTTTTTGTAAAAACATATATCATCATTTAAAATTGAAACATAAGTTTCGTCATGAAACCGTCAAGACCAAACACATCATGATATCACATCTATTATCAAAAGACTATCAAGAAATCCATACATAGATGTATATGCACTATGTCATCTTAATATGTCATGAGAATGTCATCTTAATTCGTCATCAAAACGATTAGACCAAAAACATGTTAATCTAAAATGAGAGTTTCAAATCAACATTTACTTCAAAAACTCATGCATGACATAAAATCATCAAGATACACATGCATGGATTAATCCTAAGCATTATCACATATCATATAATTATCATCCCTAATGTTGCATACATCATTCAACATTTCAAAACATAACATGCATGAAACCTTAGCAATATACTTTTCATGATCAAATTTTTAATTTTTCAAAGATGCTAAAAAGAAAAACATGATATAATTTTTGAAAAACAATTTTTTATTTCCTATTCCTACTATCTAAATTAAGTATTCATGAAAAACTTCAAGTAATTTCAAAATAATTCAAGAGAGTTGAGTTACTTACCTTGTAGTCGAAGCCCGTCAAAGCCCAATTCGTCGTTTCACCTTTGGAAGTTCTTGATTCATCCTTGGTTGCCTTCCTCTTCTTTAGCCTCTTCCTCTGTTCAAATTCATTGTTTATTTTAGATTTTTGTTTAATAAACTTATTAAGATTTAATGTTCAAAGTTCAAGTTCATCATTGTCCTCATCAAGTCATCACTCAAGTGGTATTTATTTGTCCAGAGTTCTAAATCCTTCCTACTCTTTGGAAGGTGGTTCAAGTGCTCATCGGGTTCAAAATGTTCCAAAAGTGTCATTTCATAGGTCATTAATGACCCGATTAATTCTTCTAATGGAAAATCATTTAAATTTTTTATCTCTTGTATTGCGGTTATTTTAGGATCCCACCTTTTTGGAAGGGATCTTAAGATCTTGCTTACGAGATCAAAATTCGAAAAATATTTACCAAAAACTCTTAGATTATTGACGACATCCGTGAAATAGGTGTACATGTCGCCTATAGTCTCGCTTGGTTACGTTCGAAAAAGCTCAAAATCATGCAATAAAATGTTAACTTTTGAGTCTTTGACTCTACTAGTTCCTTCGTGCGTGATTTCAAGTGTTCGCCAAATATCAAAAGTAGTTTCGCACGTAGAAATCCGAATGAACTCATTTTTATCCAAAGCGCAAAATAAGACATTCATAGCCTTTGCGTTTAAAGAAAAATACTTCTTCTCCAAATCCGACCATTCGTTCATCGATTTAGAGGGAAGTTGAAAACCGTTTTCAACAATATTTCATAAATCCAAATTTATAGAAATCAAGAAAACTCTCATTCAAGTTTTTCAATAAGTGAAGTTCAATCCGTTAAACAACGGTGGACGAACAACCGATAAGCCCTCTTGAAAGCCATGAAGAGTCATTTCTCTTGGGTGTAAATCTGAAATGAGAAATACCGGGCTCTGATACCAATTGTTAGGATCAAGAGCACAAAGAGGGAGGGGGGGGTGTGTGTGAATTAGTGCAGCGAAAAACTTTCGATGATTAAAACTGCATTCGTACGATAAAAGCGATTTTGGTAAGAAAGTCGATTCGTAAATCACTTTAACTTTTGATCAAGCG